>NC_136614.1:21911515-21946515 GCF_933228915.1 Telmatherina bonti | reverse complement strand
TGATTTGATTACTGCAGCATTATCTAAGAAAAACACTATTTAAGTAATTCAAACACATCCGTACAGTTAATTTGGCTATACTTACATGTACAATAATCTACCACAGAGTCAGAAAATGTTTCCAATCGAAGGCTAAACTTTAAAACTTTAAACTAAAATGACTTCAGTGACTAAGCTTCAGTGTTTGTAAAGATCCCATGAAATTGGCAGAAGTTTTTTTTAGAAATTAGTCTTTTAGAAAATCCAGATCTTGAAATGAGAGACTTGGGTGAGCCTCTTGTTGAAAGAAAGAAACAATAATTAATGATATTTTACTATCATCTACAATCATCTGAAATGCAGGTGAAGTTGCATAAGCAGTGATAAAATATAAGCCAAGGGTCTAACATTTTTAAACCGCTATTTTTTAAGAAAATCTTAGGTAAACCCTGGCACCACCAAGCTGATAAACACAAAACCAAGTCAAAACATAATGGAAGTATCAAATCCAGGTGCAGCATTACTACCTAATATTTTCCTTTTCATTAATATTTCAGTGGAAATTTTTATTTGATATTAATTATTTAATCAGCTTACCAGAATAGAATGCATGCCCATGTAGACGCGGCTTACACAGACCAGGATGCTCCAGCTGAGAGCCACACAAAAGCCAAAGAGGAAAGGGTACTATGAAAGAGGACAAATAGGAATTCAAATATAGTTAAAAAGGTGTCTAAAACATGTGACTCTTGATAAATACATGCTTACCAACCCAGTGTGCACTTTGGCTTCACAGTGCATCAAACTAAATGCTAACATCAGCAACCTCACAATGACAACAATGTTTGGTAAGTATGTTTACTGTGTTTACCATCTTGGTATTTGCTGATTGGTACTGTAAAAATTTCAACTGAAACTTTTTTTTTTTTTTGCACAAGTAACAGGTCACACAAGAGTCAGCATTGTGGTAAAGTGATTTGATCTGATGTCATCTATGAAAACAACATTAGAGTATAATTTATTCTAACACTGACCTGCTATATGTAAGTAATTTCATGCATTTAAATGTTTTACAATTTTCATGTCTAAATAACAAATGTAGATTTTTGCAGTGGTGTTGGAAGACATGTCAGGTCAATAAATGTCTTCCTCTGGAAAATGATTCATGTATAAAACTTACAGTTATTTACTGGCATGAATCTAATAGATAAACTGTTTGTACATCTGACCAAAATCCTCTGAACCACACCTATAGCTCAACTAGCAAGCTTCACACCATAGATAACCTTTTAACTCTCCTGACAACCTTGAAATCTGTTTATGACCTCAGTCTTATCTTTTGTAAAGTCTTTGTCCAAATTGTTTGAGTTTTCATAACTTCAAAGTTATGCAAGTTCAGGCAGTTCAGACAGCTGTCTCCATTCAGTTCAAGCCCTTCAGCAGACGCACAACTAAAAGCTCATTTCAGGAGCCGAGCTCTTCCTGCCTTGTGGTAACCTTTTGTTTAGCCTTTCTCCACAATATTTTTCTCCCCACCCAACACAGAGCGTACAGTACTTTGTTTTTTCCTGTGCTACTTCCTTTTACCGACTTTGCCATTAGCTTCACCACAGATTCAGTGTGAGATTCCAATGAATTTATCTCCTGGATAAGTAACGTTTTATACTTGTCAAAATGTTACATTAATGTGGGTTTATGTGTTAAAAAATTAACTTGCCAAGAAACTGGAAGGGAGAAATGTAATTTATCCATTAAGTAATTAATAACTACAAAAAAGTACCATTTCACATATCTGAATAAACATTTATAAAACAGATTTAGACCCATTTTCACTTTTATTTAAAATTATATTCATGCATATGCATGTTATAGATCTCTTTGTTCAAACACAGTGGTGTGTAAAAAAAAACAAAAAAGAAAAAGTTTTTCACTTCCCTCTGTTCAGGTTGTGCTGATGCCACACAGCATTCTTCCTAAAAGACCTTTAACACACTTACTTATACCAGACAAGACTTGATTCCAGGAAAACAACTAAGCTTTCTGTTCCTCAAAGTCATGTGCACTCATTTGAAGAATGAGGTCTGCTTTTAAAAAAACAAAAACTTGCTTCTTGTTCTTCTCTGACACAACCCGTCAGTCCAGTTCAACAGAGGACAGTTTGCTGTTTTACACTATGGCTGCAACAAAGTCTGGGGCCTGGATGATTCTGGACAGCTTTAATGCTAGTTTATTAAAGTGTGTTCACATACAGTTGGTTAAACTATATCACTGAGCAAGCAGCATGAAGAAAATGAACATAAACCTACGGCTATTCAATTTGGTCACAAGGGTTGCAATTTAGCAAGTTTTCTATGTATTCCTGCGTCAACACACCTGAATTGGATTTACTGGATTGAAGGGCCTATCAGGCTCTGTAAACAGTTTATAATATGTATACATTATTATTCATTTGAGTCAGCTGTGTAAGAGCAAGGATACATGGAAAACCTGCTGGATTGCTGCTCTTATGGGACCTAAATGGGGTATTCCTGAGCTAGGGGGTGAACTTGAACTGCAAAACATATGCTTATGCTTATGTTTAATATATATATATATATATATATATATATATATATATATATATATATATATATATTATATTTATATAAATATATATATATATATATATATATATATATATATATATATATTTATATATATATATATATATATATATACAAAAGACTGTACCAGTTTGTTAGAACTTTCACAGATAATTATCAAAATATGAAAGCAGGCTAAAAATCAATTGATTCCTGAAATAAAAATGAATGACTAATAATCAAATGCGTTTCCATTATTTGGTCAGATATGTTAAGTCTAAAGCAAAATATTTAAAATGCCCAAAATTTATTAAGCAACTAATAGATACCCGTGGTTAAGCATGAGCCTTTGGGGCCCTTCTGAAACCCAGATTATCAAGCTTTGGCATGTTTAAATCTGGACCCATGAAGCATATTAAGACATTATACTAGACATATCCCACCTGCAGCAAATTTTTAACTTATAGACTCTTTCTCAGACATTAAGACTTTAACCAAACAATAAAATAATTGATCATCTCCCCAGAATTATGTTCTAGGTGTAGCCTGTCTTCATCTATGTCTGTGGAAACTAACCTTGCATCTTACTGATTATAAACATGCTCACCTGCCACCGACCGTAGGTCAGCATGAAGACACAGAAAGGTATGGCCGTCCCGGTCATGGCGTGTGTGGATGGCATGCTGTACTCAGAGTTATAGAAGACCTCGACCTTCACCACAGGAGGGGAAGCAGGCCGGGACCAGCGGACCATATCCTTCGTGGACTGTCCCACGAAGAGGTTCCAGGCCCAGACCACAATCAGCCTCCGGGCGACCAGAGCATCGATGTTCCAGAAGAGGAAGGGGAAGAAGATGATGAAGAACATCTCGTTGCCCAGCTCTGTTCCAAACGTGAACAGATAGAAGAGGAACTTGTTGTGTATCAGGAACTCCTGACCCATATCTCCTGTCAAGGAGTTTCTCCGGAGTGGTTTTGCTCTGGTTTTGTCTGAGTCTTGGTCTGCCGTCTGAGGACCACCAGGCCTGACGGTGTCGTCGCCTTGCATCCCGTTAACCTGCGGTGTGGCAGCATCTCCAGCGGCTCCGTTCCCCGTGCCGTCATCTGGATCCTGTCTGTCCTGCTGGACCCTCTTCCTCAGCCTGGAGGAGTCCGGATCCGGCCGTCCACTGTCCGGCTTGGTCTGCCTTTCCGGAAATGTTCCTTCGACACCGCAGAAGTGTTGAAACCTCGCTACATGGCAGGGGTCTTGGAGATAATTGCACATACGTACAAACGTCTTTACGACAACACTCGCCATGTCTATAAATAATCGTTGATTAATTTACAAAACACAACACTTTTCTGTGGCGAGAAGTATATCATTCATCATCGAGGAAGCTAAGCAGAAGTCAAGCTCGGCGGCTGATTCATTCCTCTTAAAAATACAGTTGTTGAAGCTAGTAGCGCGGAGAAGTGGCCGCTCGGTAATACTTGGTGTCTGCATTCAAAACAGCGAGCTTATAGAGCAGCATGGACATACGGGAGGTAGCATCCAAAGTCCGGTACAGTTAACCATTACTGCTCGGTTTCTAAGTCTAAATCATGCAGCCGCGGACAAACTGCGTCAGACCGTTAGTAGCGTCGTCGCTCGGCTTCCTCTTCTGCTGAGTTACATTTCTTCTTCGCTTCACAGTAACTCAATGATTAATATGCTCAAACACTGCCTCCTGCTGAGTATAATGCACATTGCATATTTTATTAATACCTTGTATAATACCTCCTTAATAAGAGGTCCAACATTGAAAATTACACCCAGCTGATTTGTTTAGTAGCCTTTTTACTTTTCTTTTCTTTTTATGTTAAAAAAAAAAAAAAAAACCTTTTCCCTCTCTAACTATACTGTGCAGGAGGCTGCTTTACTTCACAATTTGGCAGTAACAGCAATTATTATTATGATTATTTTAACCATTACAGTACAACCTATGTGACCTACATTTTGTTTGAGGGGGTGGTTTGCACAAGGGCAAACCCCGCCCGCCCCCCCCCCCCCCCCCCCCCCCCCGCCACACACACACACACACACATACACACACAAAATGCCCAGAGCATAAAGCCCGGAGCGTGTTAAAAACAAGGTGGTCTTCAGGTCCCAATGCAAGTTGTAAAACTGACCCAGATATGAAAATAACATTTTCAGATAACCACATGAAAATGAGCATGAGATTATCATATTTAATGAATAAAATTTCCAATGAAACTAGATTAGTTGCCCAGTATTAGCCAAGGATGATATAATTAAATATATCACTTGAGTATATATTTGTAAATACATTCACAGCCTTTTTTTTTTTTTTTTTTTTTTTTTTACAATCATGAAACTTTAATAATAAATAGTTATAAAATAGGAAGAAACGACTTAAAGAAAAGTAGAATGTTTAATTAATATGTTAATATATTAATAATTAACTAATCATTTAATTCTGTTTATATATGTTTACCCATGTTTTATTTTTAATCTATTTTTATTTGTAATGGGGATAAGAACAAAACTATGCCTAGTATTGCTATCAGCCAGTAAGTATAGCAATAATAAGCAATAATAAAAAACAGAAGTTTTGTTTCACACTTGAAAGTGACAAATTGCTGATTGTTGCAATAACACAAATTAACCTAAAATCTATCAAGTCAGGTCTGCTTAGTACACCGACACTTGTCTTGCAAAGCCATGCTAACATTGTCTTGCTGATATATGCAAAACCTTCCATAAAAGTGACTGACTGGACGGTAACAGATATTGTTCTAAACTTTTTGTACTTTTTTAGCATTAATGGAGCCTTTATAGATGTGTAAACTGTTCATTTCTTTAGCTGGAACTCCAAACCAGGAAGATTTAAGCTTTTGAACAAATAACAAGCTGGACTGTTCCCCTATTACAAGACATAGCTTTAAAGGTTTCCAAAAGAATATGAAATGTTTAAAATTATGACCACAGAACAGCTTTTATACTTTGTCTGAGACCATTTAAAATGAGATTTGTCCCAGATAAAATTACAACATTTGTTTAAATTTAGCTTATTATTTGAATTATAGAGATATAACTTGTAATTTTGGATTGTATGGTGAATTGTGTTCACAGACAGTGATCTTTGGATGTGTTCCTGAGCCCATGCGGTGATTTCTAATAGCTTTTACACAGTGTCACCTGAGGGTCCAAAGATCAGACCCATCCAGTTTTGACCAGCCTTCTTCTATGCTCACAGAGATACTTTCTGTTTCTCGGAATCTCTTCAAGATGTTATACACTCTAAATGGAGTAGCCTATCTTCAAAATCTACACTGAGGAATTTTTTCAAATTTAAAATGAACTAAAGTAAACGCTGTGGGTGTTTTATTTCTTAAGATATCAGACACTTCAAGTGGTTTTCATGACCTTATCAAGAACCGAACTGCTATTCCAAAACAGAGCCGTGCTGACCCCCCCACTCAGCCCACCTCCCTCCCTCGCTTCAAGATTTACACTTCCGCTTTTCTCTATAAAATAAAAGCTGACAGTACATGGCAATGGTGGTAATGGTGGCTGATGTTAGAAAATCAATCTGATGAGGCTGTCCCTAGGAAAATTCAATGTGTGTGTATATATATATATATATATATATATATATATATATATATATATATATATATATATAAAACATTTGGGATAAGATAATCATAATTTATATAAATGATAATTGTTTTGAGTATAAATTACTTTGAGGCTTTTAGGTTTTACACAGCGCCCCGGATATGGAGGATACTTAAAGTCTTACTTGACCAATGAGCTCCAGTAGTTCGGTCCTCGCTGTGTGATTGCTGATAACACCTCCACCATCATCGCGCAGCATCGAGTCTCTGTTCGGAACCCTCCATCATGCATGGGGGCAAAAGGGGGCTGGTGGCTCCGCAAAATACCTTTCTAGAAAATATTGTCCGGCGCTCCAGCGGTGAGTTTTATTATCGAAAAAGGAAGAATTAACTTTTTTTATTTTTTTTTATTTTTATTGTTTTCATAGTAACATTTTACAACCTAAGGTTACTCTGACACACAGTATTGGGATGTATAATTGATGTCTGATACATTTACTGGAAAATATCGGTAAACATCTCTCTCTCTCTTTATTTTTCCAAGTTAGTCTACACAGTTTTATCTGACAATGACTTTTATGTGCACAGATGAATTATGTAACCAGTCAAGATTCATGTATAAAAATCTTTGGATTATTAGAGGCTACCTAACTGAATGTGTAATAGTCTATCACATAAGTCTTTTTGCATGTTTAAAATTGCATTAGCAGCATAAAACAATCCATGAATAATTTGTTTAACTTTGCTTATAGAAATTATGTCAAAGGATTAAGGATTAAGTTAATTGTTTGTAGTACAAAACTGTGGAGTTGTGTTTGTAACAATAAATAATTAGTTTAGCAACGTAAAATGAGCTCAAAAAGCTCAAGACGGGATGCATGGTGTCTTGTCTGAGTTTTTTTTCCCTCCAGCATTTTAGAATTGCAGTCAGAACATTCATTATGTTTTTGTTTTTGTTTTTGTTTTTTTAAAGATTGTGTTTGCAGCCATTTGTAAAAGAGGACTTTCTTCAGGTTTAGAGGATTATTTATGGGATGTTATACATTATGTGTCTTTTTGCATTTCTTGCTCTTTAACACATGTGCACATACATTTAGTAGAGTTACTGTAATGTTCTTTCAATAATTGTTGATAAAAGCTTCTTGTCAGACTGCTCAGTTTCTTCATGGTACAGATTAAATGTTTGGAAATTCTCCGTAGTTCTGCTCACTAATATGTTGAAAGCATATTTGAGTCATTATTGTTGTCTGAGTGGCTCATTTACAAAAAAAGCAAGCAGAGTGGGTACATATATAGGAAAATGAGCCACTCTGACATTAAGGTTTTAATGTAATGAATTTGCAGACATAACTCTGTCTCTGCTGACTACAGACTGACTGCATCGTAACTGTTGTGAAGCTGAGGAACTTTTTAGCTTGCCATGAATATTTAATTTGCATTAAGAGTGGAGCATAAACATTTTATCAGCAAATATTTCTGCCCCACGACTCCTCGGATTACTGCCACTTTAAATATTGATGACTTTTGTTGTTTGTTTTTTTTATTACAAAGAGCAATAGGATTATTTATTGTGGTTTACTGTTTTCACTTAGTATTATTTATAGAGGTTTAATTCAACAATGAGAATGATCACAATCACACATACCTTTAGTTAGAGGCAACACTTGAAGGGTCAGTGGAACTTAAGCCAGTTTGTAACTGCAAATCGCAAGAGGTGCAGTATCCACCTGGTTTTTTATTGTTATAATTTTTTATTTATTTATTTTTAAATCAGTCTTGTATTTTCCTGTGTGTTGTTTCAGAAACCAGTTTCCTATTGGGGAACGCGCAGATTGTGGAGTGGCCAGTTGTATACAGTAATGATGGATTTTGCAAGCTATCTGGATACCACAGAGCTGAGGTTATGCACAGGAGCAGCACATGCAAGTGAGATGTCAGCTATGTTGAGTCTGAAAATAACAGGAAATATTTCTAAACATGACTTTTGGAGATACAAAGTAATCTGAAACATAAGAAATGTTGCAACATTCAAAATGATTTTATAGTACAGAGAAGATAGAAAAAAAAGAAATTTAAATAGTTAATTTAGTTTTAAAATGACAGTTTTACATTAAATAAATAAATTTTTACCTTGCTGAACTTTAATTGTTTGCTCTTTACCAAATGTATGATAGATATGATAGATTTAAAAGGGAACTCCATTCCCTAGATATTCACTCATCTAAAAAATAATTCTTCAAAGGACTTATCAAATTGCACCAGATCCATGATCCATATATTTATAGTTTAATAACTTTTATCAGTCAAATATTATTTAAAGTTTTTTTATACTTTGGTATTAATCTTGACTTGTTCCGAACCCTTTAAGTTCTTGTTTATTTGCCGTCTGGTTCCAGTCATGTGTTTATCGGGTTTAGGTAGTTGTGATTGAAAAAAGAAAAAAAAGAGGACCAGAAATAAGCTAGCATGGTGGCGTAGTCGTTTGCACTGTGGCCGCACAGCAAGAAGATCGCTGGTTTGATCCTCGGAGGCTCAAATGGTGGACTTTCTGTGCGGGGTTTGCATGTTCTCCCTGTGTATGCATGTGTTCTCTCCTGGTACTCCTGCTTCCTCCCACCGTCCAAAGACATGCATGTTAGGTTAACTGATTACTCTAAATTGTCCCTTGGAGTGAGCGTGAATGGTTGTTTATCTCTGTGTTGGACCTGTGATGGACTGGCGATTTGTCCAGGGTGTATCCTGCCTGTGATTACTGGGATTGGCTCTAGCTTCCCTGCGACCCTTAATTGGACTAAGTGGTTCATAAAATGAATGAATGAAATAAGCTAGAAATCACAAACTAAATATCAGTTTTGACAAGTATATGATTGCTGGTCTTTTTTTTAATTTAAATAAAAAAGTTGTATCTTTAATCCATCCAAAATTTTTCTTTTTTGCAGTTTTATGTATGGTGACTTGACGGATAAAAAAACGATTGACAAAATCAAACAAACGTTCAACAGCTACGAATCCGATTTCCATGAAGTGCTTCTCTATACAAAGAATAGTAAGTATGACAACTTTTTTGTAACAGTCATCAAAAAGCCTGATCACATGTGACATCTCCTTAGTTACTTTTTTTTTTTTTTTTTTTTTTTTTTTAGCTTTCTTTCGTGTCACAACACAGCTCTTTATTTTGTTTGTTTCCAACAGGGAAACCAATATGGCTTTACATGCAGATTGCCCCAATCAGGAATGAAAATGACAAGGTGGTGCTTTTCCTTTGCACCTTCAGAGACATCACACTTTTCAAACAGCCCATTGAAGAAGAATCAGTTAAAGGTGAGAAAGCTCATCTAGAAAATATAACCACTTTAACCTGATGACATTTAATAATGTTTCATACTGGAACATCAGGCTTTATTTCAGAAAATCTTAGCAGTCAAGTGAAAAACAGCGGAGGATGAAGTGCAGCCACAACTCAAGTCTGCATGAGTGGCTGTGACTTAACGGACATTTGTCTCCTGGTGTGTAGCATAGAACTGTCCAGGTGTTGTGTGTTCAGGTCAGTGAACAGCGCTTTCTCAGGGTCTATGCAGCAGCATGTCCCTCAGGATTAAGAGACTTTTTCAGAGACAACCAGTAGAAAGAGAAAGACAGACAGGCCACATGGAGAAGAAGCTGAATGAAAATAGCAGTTGTATGCAGAGGACAGGTTTTACAGTAAAAACTGAAAGATCAGCAAGTCCTCCCAGCAAGTCCTCTCAGCATACGTCTGTTCTGTCACGCCATCTTTATCTTCAGTTTTCTATGCAAAACATATTTGATCACTAATATGGTAACAGTTGGCCGACATACTACAGTAGCTAGATTCATTTGGTGCATTTACCAAAATATGGTCATATTTTAAGTACTTAAAAACTCCACTTAAAACTTTAAGTCCCTAGACAAAAAGGGATATTCCAGTCCCTTCTGTTTAAATTTTTTTTTTTTTTTACATAATATGATATTTGACTGTTTGTCTCTGTGTGGCCCTGTGATGGACTGGCAAGCTGTCCAGGGTGCACCCTGCCTTTCGCCCAAAGACTGCTGGGATAGGCTCCAGCTTCCCCTTGACCCTGAATTGGATTAAGCGGTTAGGAAAATGAATGAATGAATGATATTTGACCATTGTTTGCCTGCATAGATATGCCTATCTGTTCACAGGGTGGACAAAGTTGGCCAGGCTCACAAGGGCGCTTACCAACAATCGCAACTTGGTGCAGCAGCTAGCACCGCTGAACAAGACAGAGGTCAGCCACAAACCTTCCAGACTGGCTGAGGTGAGCTGGCCTGACTAAAGAAGCAGATTTCAGATTATCTTTGTAAAATGTAAAGATAAAACCGTAAACTAGCTCAGGCTTGAAGAGCTTTTACCTGATCTTCTGTCTTCATGCTTATAAGTGTTTCCTTTATTTACAGGCTCTTCAGCTCGGATCAGACATTCTTCCACAGTACAAACAGGAGGCCCCTAAGACCCCTCCACACATCATCCTCCACTACTGCACCTTCAAAACAACCTGGGACTGGGTCATCCTCATCCTCACCTTCTACACTGCTATCATGGTTCCATATAATGTTTCCTTTAAGACCAAGCAGAACAACTTGGCTTGGCTGGTGGTGGACAGCGTGGTCGACGTCATCTTTCTGATCGACATTGTGCTCAACTTCCACACCACATTTGTGGGTCCAGCTGGGGAGGTCATATCAGATGCAAGGCTGATACGGATGAATTACTTGAAAACGTGGTTTGTCATTGATCTGCTTTCCTGTCTGCCCTACGATATCATCAATGCTTTTGAACATGTAGAGGAGGTGTGTAATCTTTAGTATGCTTTTTATGGGTTCTTCCCATGTACTGCATGTGTTATTGAGTTTTTGTGAACATAAAAGGTTGGTGTATTAGTTAATGATTGATTTATGGGAGTATCCCACAACAATGGGGATATCCTTGAAGTTAGTAAGGCTAATTTGTGTCAGCTTTTATGTCCACAAACCAGAGATGCGTTGAAATGCTGTGAGACAGACGGAAATTGAAACTAATTTGAGACCACTGAACAAACAAGGATTCAATGAGCTTCATCTTTTTAAAATTTTCCATCTGACTAAGTGCAGCTCAAATCCATCTTGTTCGATTTCACAGCTTGAATGTGAAATATAAATGGGTGAGATGCAAGTTGCTGTGGAAGTGGAGGTTCCTCTAAAGTGCATGTCTTGTATTTCTTCACAAATAATGACTGATGTTCCCTTGATAAATGATTTCTTTATACAATAACTTTGACAGTTTCAAAGTTCTTTCCCCTGTAGTTTTACACTGAATATGTTTTCTTATAAAGGATGCCGCCGCCCAACATGCCTCTCCAGCCAGTCATCTTCGTGATTTTTCGCACTACAGGAATATTACACGAACAGAAGACTCTGTTCTCCCTGTGAGTCTTACTTTTCAAGCTTTTCAACGTTTAACATAAACTGTAAATAAATTCGAAGTGTGTGATAAAATGTTCATTGTCACTCAGATTTATCGCCAAACCAAAAAAGTTCTTGGAAATGAAATGTTTTAATACTTTTGAGCTCATTGTTTTTTCTTTCTTCTAACCCTTGAGGTTTTTATTTTATTTATTTATTTATTTAAATAAAAATTCTAAAAATCTCCTTAAGACCCCACTAAAAAGCCCTCAGAATTAGTTGATTATTTAGCATTTAGCTGTTCAAAAAACAGACATAGCTAAAGAACTTCAAACATTTTCCATCAAGAATAACAGACATTAATATGATTTAGTGTGTCTACATTTTAAAATCAATCAACCTGTAATGAAATTCTGAACCCATTTAACATGTTAATGTTGTAAAAAAAAAAAAAAAAAAAAGGCATTTTAACAACAACTATCATTTCCTTTACATAACCTCATCATGCAGTGGATTTAAATAAAATAACCTTCATAGCACTTAAACAATAATACAGCATAATATAAAAAAAACATAATTTGATTTAATTTAATTTATTTTAATTAACAGGACTTTGATTTATTTCTCTTTGGGAAAACTATTGAGGATAAATACTTAAAATGCTTTACAAAAACATATATGTTGTAGGAGAGAGTTCAGGCAGATGATTAATATGCTCATGAAGGTAGGAGGACAGATTGAAAGCAGCAGACATGTATTTTCAACAGGTGTTGATAGTCAGTAAATGGAGCTACAAGAAAAGTAAATATTGGGCTTGCCTGCACCAGGTGGTTGAAGTGTGTTTACAAATTAATATTATTGTTGTTCCATGTCTGCCTGATGTGATAACATGTGGCTGTTAGTCAACACATTTGCAATATGAACATGTAGCATGCACTTAATGTGAATATTGTGTTAATCTTTCTGCTCTAATGACAGGGTAAAAAAAAAACCCATGTTAATTAATGAAGATATGATAGATTTTTTTTAAAAGGCACTGAAAGTCACATGCTTTTTTACAACTAGAAATATTTCCATTTTTGTGCTTTGAGGTTTTAATAGATTATCATGAAAGATTACGAATAGTTTGAACTAGATGTGTCACTTTTGCTTTCGAGGCGTTGAATGTCTGACTCACTGTTTCTTTGTCTCATCCTGCAGGGTCTCAGCAGCCTCTTCAGTTCTCTGAAGGTGATCCGCCTGCTGCGTTTGGGCCGAGTTGCCCGGAAGCTAGATCACTATTTGGAGTATGGAGCGGCCGTCCTGGTGCTGTTGGTGTGTGTGTTTGGCCTGGTGGCTCACTGGCTTGCCTGCATCTGGTACAGCATAGGGGACCATGAAGTAATTGATGAGACCACCAACAGCATCAAAACGGACAGCTGGCTCTACCAGTTGGCTCTAAGTATTGGGACGCCATACCGATACAATGCTAGTGGAACAGGCCAGTGGGAAGGCGGTCCCAGTAAAGACACCCTGTACATTTCTTCCCTCTACTTCACCATGACGAGTCTCACAACCATTGGCTTTGGTAACATTGCCCCGACAACAGATGGTGAGAAGATTTTCTCCGTGGCCATGATGATGGTGGGCTGTAAGTACTCAAAATTTCTGTTTCAAAGTTTGCAGGAAGACTTTCAAATCTTCTTTGCCCCTTCAAATACATGTCATGACATTAAGCGTCAGCTGAAGGGGAAACAAATCTAAAAGATCCGACGTTACATAACAGTATAATGGTATCATTATTTCAGCTCTTGCATGATAGTTAATGGAGCAGTACACTGAGAAGACATTATCATGGCAATAAAGTTACACAGAGAGAGTGTGATGCAACGGCACAAGCTATGATTTTTATTATGCAGCTAAAGGAGACATGTAATACTTAAACATGCCAATCAAATGTCTGCAGCGGCATCAACTGTAGGTACTCTGTGTACAGCTGAAAACCAATATAGAGATCCTTCCGGCTCCCCATTACTCTGCTGTTTTTCTCTCACTCACCACTCACATTGCCAGCAGAACCTTGGAGGAGATTAAACAGTCTGAATCTTCTTTCTTGCATTCGTGTCAAGAGCAGGTTCTTCTCATCATTTGCTAGCTAAATCACAGCTGATGATGTAATAACACAAGTTATATGTGCTGTACTGGATTTGAAGGATCTTCACTTAATATGTTCCACCTTCCCATGAGTAATATAGATCCAGTTTTAATCATAGATCAGTTGAAACAGTCACCGGTGACTTTATCAAACGTCCCTTGAGAGCACAGGGTAAGACCCTCATTGGTGTTTCAGAACTGCTCTAAGTCTTCATGATACACATTCAGAAAGGTGTTGGAAACACTTTTTCAAGATTGTGGTCAATATTTACATGATGCAATCACACAGCGAAGCAGATTTGTCAGCTGCTCATCAATGATAAGAATCTCCCGTTCCACCACATCCCAGAAGTGCTCTATTAGAGATCTGGTTACTATGGAGTCCACTAAAGTACAGTGAAGAAACCAGTTAGAGATGATTTGAGATTTGTGGCACTGTACATTATCCAGTATTCAGGACTGCTGTGGCGCTCAAATGATCACTGAGTACAAACAAACCCAAAGTGTGGCAGGTAAATATTCCCCACACCATGACAACACCAACCTGAACCACTGAACGAGGCAAATGGACTCATCCACGCATGTTGTTTAGGCCACATTCTGACCCTACCTTCTGAATGCTGAAATCACGACTCAACAGACTGGGCAATATTTTTATAATCATCTATTGTCCATTTTCTAACAGCCTGGGCTAATTATTTTGTCCAATTTCTGTTCTGAGCTGACAGGAGTGGCATTCAGTGTGGCCTTCTGCTTCATCTGCTTCAAAATTTGGACATGATTGGATATGTATCAAGAGATGCTTTTCTGAATACCTTGGGGTAGTTTGTTGCATTTGTCATCTCTAACTAGTCTGTCCATTTCCTTCTGATTCCTGACATAAAGAAGATATTTTGGTACAGATATCTACTGCTCATTGAATATTATTTCTTTTCTGGACCATTCTCTGTAAACTGTAGGAATGGTTGTGAGTGAAAATCCCAGTAGATCAGCAGTTTCTGAAATACTCTAACCAGCCTATCTGACACCAACAACCATAACACGTTTAGTCACCTAAACTTCCTTTCTCGCCCAATCTGATGCTCAGTTTGAACTTCAGTAACTTGTCTTGATTATGTCTACATGTTGCTGCCATATGATTGGCTGATAAGATATTTGTGCCAACAAGCAATTAAATGGTTGTACCAGATGAAGGGGTCATTTCGTATAGATGTGTCCTGTCAGAAAAGTAATCTATATTATTTTATTTAAACTTAATGTATTTATCTAGACCTATCAACACTGTAAATATTCTTATTTCATTTTTATGTTGTTTTTTTTTTTAAATCAAAACATAACACAGCTTTGATAGTTAGTTTAAACATTGTGCACTGGCTGAAAACAAAGAAACCCTGGCTTATCAATGACAGAATTTGGCATCTAGTAAAAGGAATAGATCTTTATCCCTGATGGACTTAGAAACTCCTCACACAGCATTGTCTTCTGTCATGCAATTTCACATTTCACTGCAGCCTTGAAGCACAGCTGAGAGTTTAGGATTCGACTTTGTCTATAATAAAATGTGACATGTTCAGCGCCCATCACAGCCTGCTCTACGAATGTCTTTCTGAAGGTTGCTCATCACAACAGGAAGACATTGTCTATGGTTAATTCAGTTTTACTCAAATTATTTTCCTCAACCATCTTTAAATATTTTCCTCTAAAATTCATAGTTTGTATTAAATCTCATGGTGAGATATTAAGGCCACGCAGTCATTCTTATATGCTGAACAAAGTCCAAGTGAAGCTGGTCAGATTTTTGTTTGACTAAATACTGAAGTTTTACATGTTTTACATAGAGCTGAATGATGTTGAAGCTTGCATAGTCTTGTGTGACATGAACTCAGAGATGATGCAGTTCTACACGCAGACTTCAGCATGTACTACATGATTGTGTAACATCACTGGCATTTAATATAGTGTAAATTGCACAAAGAGTCTTTTCAGAGCTTATTCTCTAACAGTAAGAAAGGCTTTAATTTAGGGATGTAACTACATGAATCATGCTTAAATGTTACTTACATGAAATATGTTTATCTGCTCACATTATAGAATTTATATATGTGGAAGTTATTAAAAAAAAGAAGTTACATCTGAATGGTGTTGAACTGTAACACTGAACAAAAATTAATATTTTTCTTCTGGTGCATTTTATTATCAGTGTCCCTTGATAGCGTACCTAAGTGTCACCTCCTCCAAAGTATCTGTGTCACAACTCACCTGCATGCTTAAACCTTTGACCTGCTCTTCAAAAACAGCATGGAAAGTGGTGCAATAGAACTAGCTGGAACACAGAAACCGACAGCTATGCTCCAAGGTTCTTACTCACAAGAGTTAACACTCATTACTCTGCCCTGATCACAAGGACCTCTCACTAACTCTGCCGTGTCGAGTTCAGTTGTGGCCAATAAATCTCATGCTACAGATACAGTAATTATGTGAAAGGAGCAAGCGATTGAAGAGAGGGAGAAATTGCCTGCAGGCTGGAGTGGTGTAAGTGGACAATGAGCCATCACGTTAGATAGGCGTCCTAACCTCTGTGATCCTGCTGTGGCGAGTGGAGACGACGTTTTCTCCTTGAGTGGGTAAAACCTCACGATATGAGATACTGACTGACTCTTTGAGGCCACTGCAGCACGACACTCTCCCTGAGAAAATGTGTAATATAAATGGTATTTTAGAGACTTAACAGTGAAAACTATCATCGAAAGTTCCCAGTCAGCATTAAATAGAAAGCAACAATGACACCCTCTTTGAAAATAACTTATTCCTTAAAATAATTCAATTTACACAAATAATTATGTATTTATTGTTGTGATTATTGATAATATTAATAATAGTTTAGTAACAGGAAAATAATTCATTTAGAAGATTCACAAAAGGAAAAATACTGAAAAATCAATTTTCTGTATCTGCTTATTTCAGTGCAGGGTTGTGAGAGACTGGAGCATATCTCAGCATCTACTAGGCGAAGGGCAGGTACACTCTGCAGGTCGCCAGTCCACTGCAGGATACAGGATGATAAGAAATCTTGTGATCTCATCATGAATTACAAACAACATTAGGATAATTCAGTCTGGAAACAAGTAAAGCAAAAAGACCAAGTTCAGACAGTGCTGCTTCGATGCAATCACCATATGCATGTTTAAAAAAAAGTAGAAGCTGCATTTATTTAAAGAACAGCTTGACTGTTGTCGAACTAAATAAATAGGATACATTATGAATAGAAGTAGAAATGATAAACTTAATTTTTGAACAGATTTTCACATTTTTGCATAATATTTTAAAGGCCATTTTTATTATAGTCTTTAACTCCAAAAAGATCAATATATTTCTATAATACACAATATATTTCTATAATACACTTGAAATATAAATCCTAGCAGCTATGTTGTCTGTGGCTTTATGCCCCTGGTAAGGTCGCCCATGGCAAACAGGTGTCATAGGGAGGGACCAGACCAAGCACAACTCATCAACCTCTATGATGACGACAAACCTGGGCATAAATGTTCCCTTGCCCGGACGCGGGTTACCAGGACCCCCCCCCCTCTGGAGCCAGGCCTGGGGGTGGGGTACAAGAGCGAGCATCTGGTGGCCATGCCTTTGCCTGTGGGGCCCGGTCGAGCTCAGCCCGAAAGGGTGACATGGGCGCCACCTCCCATGGGCTCACCATATGCGGGAGAAGCTGTAGGGGTCGGGGGCAGGGACCCTGGCAATCCCGGGCTGCAGAAACTGGCTCTAGGGATGTGGAATGTCACCCCTCTGGTGGGGAAGGAGCCTGAGCTGTGTGCGAGGTTGAGGGGTTCCGACTAGATATAGTTGGACTCACCTCAACGCATGGCTTGGGCTCTGGAACCAGTACCCTCGAGGGGGGCTGGACTTTCTTCCACTCTGGAGTTGCTCATGGTGAGAGGCGCCGAGCAGGTTTGTTTGTTTGTTTGTTTGTTTGTTTATTTATTTATTTGGATCCCCATTAGCCACAGCAGATGCTGCTGCTATTCTTCCCGGGGTCCATAAAAAAATACAATAATATTACAATGACATACAACAACCATTATACAATCCATTGTACAACTGATAAAACAGTTCTTTGGAGAAAAGACACTCAACAGTACATTTTTCAGTACAATAAATCAATAAAAAAAATTAAAATAAAAATAACATCCAATAGATATGATTATTTCAAATTACAGACTTTAATCTGAAACAGAAGAGCACATCTCTATGTTTAATTAGTAAATCAGTATTCAATATTTAATTTGTAAATTTACTAGTGGTATTTAGTAACTTTACAAATTTATATTTATTAGTAAACATTATAGAACTACTTTCCAAAGAGTCATCCGTTTAGTAGAAGAAACTCTTTAAGAGAAATTTTGAATCTTAGTTGATTTTGCATGCAAATAATTTGCTTAGGCAGTAGATTCCATTCATTCATGCCCCTATATGCAAATGTTCTTTTCCTGTAATTTGTCACAGCTCTTGGTAAAATAAATTTGTTTGCAGATGCATGTCTAGTTGCATAATCATGTATGCTGGAACTAAACAATAGATTTTGGTAGAGAGTCTGTGGTACTTTAGTGACAGAAACATTCCTGAACATACACAATAAGGAGTATAAAAGCCTATCCTGAACCCATAACCACTTTAATTTTTGATGCATAAGTTTAGTGCTGGTGTAATAATCACAATGAAGTACTAGACGTGCAGCTCTATTTTGTATTAGTTGTAATTTTCCTATATTTTCAGTTGAAGTATTAGACCATGCAGTTGGGCAGTAGTCAAGGTTTGATAAAATTAGAGCCTGTACCATTACTTTTGTAGCTTCTCTTGTCAGAAAGTATGCGTATCTCCTAATCATAGTAATCACACTCCCCATTTTGGCACATAACATCTGTACATGTTTTGACCATTATAATTTATTATCTACTACTATTCCTAAGAGCTTTGTTTCATTGACTTGTTGAAGTGAGCTATCTTGTATTTTAAGATGCAATAGAGGATTTAGGTTAATGTTATGGTTAGAACCGATTACTATACAGTGCGTCTTTGAAATATTTAAAACTAATTTATTTTCATTAACCCATTTAACAACAGCATTCAACTGTATCTGTAAGACACGGTTCAACTCTTCTACAGTAGCAGCTGATGCATAAATTGTTGAATCATCCACATACATAACAATTTTGGCCTTTGAGAGAACGAGGGTAAATGATTAGTATAAATATTGTACAATAAAGGACCAAGACTGCTGCCTTGCGGGACTCCGCATGTCAACCTTCTGATATTGGAATAACAACCATTGAAGAAAACAGTCTGAGTTCTGCCTATTAAATAGCTGTTAAACCATGTTATAGCAGAATCATCAAATCCATAGGTCTGTAGCTTCTTGATTAATATTGTGTGATCTATTATATCAAAAGCTGCAGAGAAGTCTAGCATGATACTGCCAACCAGTTTCTTTTCCTCAATGCCTGTCAGCCAGTCATCAGTCATGGTGGTCAATGCTGTTGCAGTTGAATGCCCTTTTCTATAGGCATGTTGGTTTGGAACAAATAGTTCCTGGTTACTAAAATAACTGTTAACTTGAGTATATACAATATTCTCAATGATCTTTCCAACAGCTGTTAACAGACTTATAGGTTGACTATTTTTACCAGAAAAAGGTTGTTTTTTGTTTTTGAGCAAAGGAATAATTTTGGCATTTTTCCATTTTTGTGGACAGACACCTGTCGTTAAGCTTAGATTTATGATGTATGTGATAACTGGCGCAACAAAATCAGCTACCATCTTCAGGAGGTTTCCATTCATTTCATCGACACCTGGTGGTTTATTTTTAATATTTTTTTTAGCATTTGTTTCTGTAAATACATTAGACCAGCATATATTTCTCACATCCTCCCTGAATGCATCTTGGTTGAAAGTTTTGAACGATCTTTTGTAAATAAACCTAGGCCCCACCTTCTCCACTTTTGCTTTCCGCAAAGTAGTAATTAAATATGGTCACTACAGCTTGTTGGAACAGAGATAGTCCTTGTACACAATTCTGGAGCATTTGTAAAAATATAATCAATTCAAGCTGAAGTAATTGTACTATCATTTTTCGGGTAAATTCTTGTTGGCATGCTTACTAATTGTACAAGTCCTATTGCAGTTGCAACATCAGATAGTTTTGCTCTCAATGAACAGTTATTTGATAGCCAGTCAATGTTAAGGTCTCCCATGAAATACATCTCTAAACCCATAGTACTGCTGTAGTCCAACATCTCAGTCATTGTAATCAGGTATTTGCTAGCTGCACTGGGAGGTCGATAACAGCATCCCACTAGTATTGACTTTATATGAGGTATGTGTATCTGCAGCCATATGACTTCAATGTTGTAGTTCATTAGATCTTCTCTCATCTTCACAGCTACATGAGATTGCACATAGAAGGCCACGTCACCCCCATATTTATTTCTGTCTCGTCTGAAAATATTATATCCTTGAATTCTTAGTTCATTATCATCAAAAGTATCATCTAAATGAGTCTCAGAGACAGCTAGTATATTCAAATCATTAGATGACAAAATATCTGTAATTTCTGACACTTTATTTCTGATGCTGTTTATGTTGATAAATTTTCAAACCTTTTGCTTTGTGTACATTCATTGGCATGCTGCACCAAAAAGAAAATACAATTTATATCTGGTTTAACACTTGCATCGGCACAGCTGTTAGTGCCCTTTAGGGGTACTGCTGCGTGGGTATATAATCAACTTGTCTTGACGAAGAAAAGCAATGTCACCTTTTCCCCGAGCTTCTTTCATTTTGGGGATCAATTCCCTTCTTTTCCTCTTTACTTCTTCTGTATAATCTTCATTGATGTAGATCTTTGTTCCCTTAAGGTTTTTCACTCTTTGTAGGACTGCTAGTTTGTCTTTCACTTTTAAAAATTTTACTAAAATAGATCTGGGTCTCTCACTGTTTAGTGATACTTTCCCCATTCTATGTGCCATTTCCAATTCAATATCTCTTTGCAGCTCCAGATTCTTTGTGAAGATCATTTTGACTTTTTCCTCTACATCTGCCCACGTTTCTCCTGTTGACTCTTCCACCCCATCAATGACCAAATTGTTCTTTGCCCCTCTAGATGTTCTGTTTTATCAGAAACAGCTAATAGGCTCTCACAGACTTTTAAAAAGTCAGATTGTAAGGTATCACAGTGGGTAGTCTGTTTTTCTATTTTAGATTTAATGTCATCAACCTCTTTTTGTGTGAATGTTAGGCTCGCTTTTATTTCTTGAACTTCCTTAGTTAGAGAATCTATTCTTGTGTTTGTAGTCTCAATGATGATTTTCACAAAACCTTTAAAGTTCTCCTGCTGCTGTTGAATCAAAGCATTGAACATTTCTTTCTGCTGATGTAGAAGTTCATTTACCTGAGCAAATGAGGCATAATCCTCCTCAGATTTTAAGTCAGGCTTCTGTTTGGGTGGCATTTCTAGCAGATATTCTTGGTAGCTCCGGCCTGGATGAAGCTCAGGCAGCCCTGATGTAACAGCTCCGGCCTGGATGAAGCTCAGGCAGCCCTGATGTAACAGCTCCGGCCTGAATGAAGCTCAGGCAGCCCTGGTGTAGCAGCTCCGGCCTGGATGAAGCTCAGGCAGCCCTGGTGTAGCAGCTCCGGCCTGGATGAAGCTCAGGCAGCCCTGATGTAGCAGCTCTGGCCTGGATGAAGCTCAGGCAGCCCTGGTGTAGCAGCTCCGGCCTGGATGAAGCTCGGCAGCCCTGGTGCAGAGCCTTCAGCTAGGGTAGGCCTAGTCTCACCTTGCCATCCAGTCAGTATCAATATCACAGCAGTTTCTTTTTCACATTTCATGCACTGGAAACCAGTTCTTGTCATTCATTAGAGGGCATGGAAGTGTGACCAGTAAACGAAAGTGTAGGGACCAATGTGACCAATAGGAGGCAGGTGTGGGCATTCTCATCAGCCCCCAGCTTGGTGCCTGCACGTTGGGGTTTACCCCGGTGGACGATAGGGTAGTTTCCCTCCGCCTTCAGATGGGGGGGACGGGTCCTGACTGTTGTCTGTGCTTATGCACCGCACAGCAGTTCAGAGTACCCACCCTTTCTGGAGTCCTTGGAGGGAGTGCTGGAAGGTGCTTCTTCTGGGGACTCCATTGTTCTGCTGGGGGACTTCAATGCTCATGTGGGCAACGACAGTGAGACCTAGACAGGAGTAATTGGGAGGCATGGTCCTCCCCCTCTGAACCCAAACGGTGTTTTGTTATTGGATTTCTGTGCTCGTCATAGATTGTCCATAACGAACATCATGTTCCAACATAAGAGTGTCCATATGTACACCTGGCATCAGGATTCCCTGGCCCGCAGTTTGCTGATCGATTTTGTAGTTGCATCGTCGGACCTGCGGCCACATGCCTTGGACACTCGGGTGAAGAGGGGGGCGGAGCTGTAAACTGATCACCACCTGGTGGTGAGTTGGCTCAGATGGTGGGGGAGGAAGCGGTCAGATCTGGCAGGCCCAAAGGTGTCGTGAGGGTCTGCTGGGAAAGTCTGGCTGAGTCCCCTGTCAGAGCGAGCTTCAACTCCCACCTTCAGCAGAGCTTCGAACATGTCCCGGGTGAGGCGGGGGACATTGAGTCCGAATGGGCTGTGTTCCGTGCCTCTATTGTTGAGGCGGCCAGCCGAAGCTGTGGCTGTAAGGTCGTTGGTGCCTGTCATGGCGGTAATCCCAGGACTCGTTGGTGGACACCAGCAGTGAGGGATGCCGTCAAGCCAAAGAAGGAGTCCTATCGGTCCTTCTTGGCCTGTGGGACTCCGGAGGCAGCTGATGGGTACCGACAGGCTAAGTGGCATGCGGCTTCGACTGTTGCCGAGGCAAAAACTCGGGCATGGGAGGAGTTCGGCGAGGCCATGGAGAAAGACTCCCTGATGGCTTCGAGGCGATTTTGGTCCACCATCCGGCATCTCAGGAGGGGGAAGCAGTGCTCCATCAACACTGTGTACAGTGGAGATGGGGAGCTGCTGACCTCAACTCCGGACGTTGTGGGTCGGTGGAGGGAATACTTCGAAGACCTCCTCAATCATACCAACACATCTTCCGATGAGGAAGCAGAGCTGGGGGACTCAGGGATGGACCCTCCTATCTCTGGGGCTGAAGTCGCTGAGGTGGTCAAAAAGCTCCTTGGCGGCAAGGCCCCGGTGGTGGATGAGATCCGCCCGGAGTTCCTTAAGGCTCTGGATGCTATGGGGCTGTCCTGGCTGACACGCCTCTGCAGCATCACGTGGACATCGGGGGCAGTACCGCTGGATTGGCAGACTGGGGTGGTGGTCCCCCTTTTTAAGAAGGGGGACCGGAGGGTGTGTTCCAATTACAGGGGAATCACACTCCTCAGCCTCCCTGGTAAGGTCTATTCAGGGGTCCTGGAGAGGAGGGTCCGCCGGATAGTTGAATCCCGGATTGAGGAGGAGCAGTGTGGTTTTCGTCCTGGTCGCGGAACAGTGGACCAGCTCTATACCCTCTCTGGGGTCCTGGGGGGGGCATGGGAGTTTGCCCAACCAGTCTACACGTGCTTTGTGGACCTGGAGAAGGCATTCGACCGTGTCCCCCGGGGGCTCCTGTGGGGGGTACTCCGGGAGTATGGGGTACCGGACCCCCTTGTACGAGCTGTCCGGTCCCTGTACGACAGGTGTCAGAGCTTGGTCCGCATTGCCGGTAGTAAGTCGGATTCGTTTCCGGTGAGGGTTGGACTCCGCCAAGGCTGCCCTTTATCACCGATTCTGTTCATAACTTATATGGACAGAATTTCTAGGCGCAGCCGAGGGGTTGAGGGGATCCGACTTGGTGGCCTCAGGATTGGGTCCCTGCTTTTTGCGGATGACGTGGTCCTGTTGGCTTCGTCTGGTCGTGATCTCCAGCTCTCGCTTGAGCGATTCGCAGCCGAGTGTGAAGCGGCTGGGATGAGAATCAGCACCTCAAAATCTGAGACCATGGTCCTCAGCCGGAATAGGGTGGATTGCCCTCTCCGGGTCGGGAGTCAGGTCCTGCCTCAAGTGGAGGAGTTTAAATATCTCGGGGTCTTGTTCACGAGTGAGGGAAGGATGGAGCTTGAGATCGACAGACGGATCGGTGCGGCGTCTGCAGTAATGCGGGCTCTGCGCCGGTCTGTCGTGGTGAAGAAGGAGCTGAGCCAGAAGGCGAAGCTCTCGATTTATCAGTCGATCTACGTTCCTACCCTCACCTATGGTCATGAGCTGTGGGTCGTGACCGAAAGAACGAGATCTCGTATACAGGCGGCTGAAATGAGTTTCCTCCGCAGGGTGGCCGGGCTCTCCCTTAGAGATAGGGTGAGGAGCTCGGTCATCCGGGAGGGGCTCAGAGTAGAGCCGCTGCTCCTTCCCATCGAGAGGAACCAGTTGAGGTGGCTCGGGCATCTGGTCAGGATGCCTCCTGGACGCTTCCCTGGTGAGGTGTTCCAGGCACGTCCCTCTGGGAGGAGACCCCGGGGAAGACCCAGGACACGCTGGAGGGATTACATCTCTCGGCTGGCCTGGGAACGCCTCGGGATCCCCCCCGCAGAGTTGGCAAATGTGGCTGGGGAGAGGGAAGTCTGGGCTTCCCTGCTTAGGCCGCTGCCCCCGCGACCCGACCCCGGATAAGCGGCAGAAGATGGATGGATGGATGGAATATAATGCATAAATATGCAATAATTATATGATATACTGGTAAGCTCATACAATAGAAAAATGCTGAAATATAGACAAATAAATAAAATAAATAGTTAAATAAAAGAGATAAATAAAAATAAAATGAATAAAAAAATATCAGCACTTGTTGTGCAATTAGTGTGTTGAGGTAGTGAGGTCACATGACTAAAAAGCTATTGAACTTTGAAATCTTAAAAAATTCATATAAAATAACCCAAGATGAAAATGGAGAAAATAAAGGCTGTGCAACATGTGGCAGGACTAGCTGAACCATTAGGCAGTGTTTGAAGTGTGTAGGTCACATGACTAAAAAGCTATTGAACTTTGAAATCTTAAAAAATTCATATAAAATAACCCGAGGTGAAAATGGAGAAAATAAAGGCTGTGCAACATGTGGCAGGACTAGCTGAACCATTAGGCAGTGTTTGAAGTGTGTAGGTCACATGACTAAAAAGCTATTGAACTTTGAAATCTTAAAAAATTCATATAAAATACCACAGGATGAAAACAAGGAAAATAAAGGCTGTGCAACATGCGGCAGGACTAGCTGAACCATTAGGCAGTGTTTGAAGTGTGTAGGTCACATGACTAAAAAGCTATTGAACTTTGAAATCTTAAAAAATTCATATAAAATACTACAGGATAAAATACTACCATGTCCTCCGGGGGCTCCTGTGGGGGGTACTCCGGGAGTATGGGGTATTGGACGCCCTTGTACAGGCTGTCCAGTCCCTGTACGACAGGTGTCGGAGCTTGATCCGCATTGCCGGTAGTAAGTCAGATTCGTTTCCGGTGAGGGTTGGATGCCGCCAAGCCTGCCCTTTATCACCCAGCTGTGGGTCGTGACCGAAAGAACAAGATCTCGTATACAGGCGGCTGAAATGAGTTTCCTCCGCAGGGTGGCTGGGCTCTCCCTTGGAGATAGGGTGAGGAGCTCGGTCATCCGGGAGGGGCTCAAAGTAGAGCCGCTGCTCTCCAAATTGAGAGGAACCAGTTGAGGTGGCTCGGACATCTGGTCAGGATGCCTCCTGGATGCCTCCCTGGTGAGGTGTTCCAGGCACGTCCCTCTGGGAGGAGAACCTGGGGAAGACCCAGGACACGCCGGAGGAATTACATCTCTCGGCTGGCCTGGGAACGCCTCTGGATCCCCCCTGCAGAGTTGGCAAATGTGGCTGGGGAAAGGGAAATCTGGGCTTCCCTGCTTAGGCTGCTACCCCCGCAACCCGACCCCAGATAAACGGCTGAAAATGAAGATGAAGACACTTAAAATATTATCATTGTTTTTAAATTAATTTAAGTCTATATAATTGGTGCTCACAAATACAATTAATGTAATCTTCCTTCATTCAGACTTCTGAATGCTAAATTAACAGTGACTTTTAACATAATATACATATATATATATATATATATATATATATATATATATATATATATATATATATATATACATATATACACACACACATATATGTATATACAGCAACTCATGATCCCTCTTTCATGTAGTATAGAGTAAATTCACCCTGCATGTAAATATGGGTGTTTTTCCTCCACTTGACTTTGCCCTTTCATTTTTTTCTTTTAGCATTGCTGTATGCAACTATCTTTGGAAATGTCACCACCATCTTCCAGCAGATGTATACCAACACAAACCGCTATCATGAGATGCTCAACAATGTGCGTGACTTCCTTAAGCTTTATCAGGTTCCCAAAGGTCTGAGTGAGAGGGTCATGGACTTCATTGTCTCCACCTGGGCCATGTCCAAGGGTATTGACACAGACAAGGTATTGTTAATTTTGATGCTTGCAGCAGCGATCATTCACTAAAAATGTAGAATTGTAAATGTAAAGTATTTTCTAAAAACAGTCTATATACAATTCTTTTAAGTGTAATGTCAGCAGGGTTACAGTCAGACCCAACAAGCTTGAGGTTGCAGAATCCACAAACCTATAGGTGATGCCACTGTTATTATTTCTATATAGTCTATGCCAGTGGTTCTAAAAAAAAATTGTTAGTACTGACCACTCACTACTTTTGTGATTTAAGAAAAAATATCCAAGTTTTAAAGCCTTGCAATATGTAATAATGTTATAATAACCCTCTTATGATTAAATTGTAAAATTTCCAAGTATTTCAATAAGTGTCTGATGAAATACTAATGAGCTACACTTTTAGAAAATATTATAAACAAACAGATTTTTTTTGTGGAAAAATAATTACTTTCAACAATATTTTCCCTTCACACCCAATGATTGCTGGGATAGGCTCCAGCTTCCCTGCAACCCTTCATCAGACTGGGAAGTTCAGAAAATTAATGAATATTTTCCCTTAATTATACATTTACAAAAATGTGATTTTGTCTGCATATTTTATCTTTAGTTATTTTATTTTTGTTAAACATTTTGTGGATAATTAAACTGTAAAATAATTTAACTGGCATTTAAATGGTTAAAAGTGTTGAAATATTTTGATACTTGGTAGTTTGAAGCAGATCTGAAGATTTACAAGTGGTTCATGACAAAAAAAAGAAAAAAAATTGCTGATGTATGTTAATACATCCGATTTTTGTGCAAAGATATTTTTTGCCATGAAGGTCCTAGAACACACTATAAAAATACAAAATAAATCAAATAAATTTTGTAGATAATCATTGACATATCCATGAGTTTAACTACCACAAAGACTAGTTCCTCTAATATTTGTTATATGAAAAATAATTTAGTTTTAGTTTTTTGTATTAAATGAGGTAGTAATTTAAATATTCAAACTGACAGGCTTAAAATAAAAAAAAATGATTGAATGTTTGGCATTTTTGAGTATTACAGAAATTTTAGGTTATGATGGTCACTGGATAGTACTAAATTTGAGGAAGCTCAGGGGTTAAGTCAGAGAGCTTTACAAGATAAACATGTTATGCCTTAAAATGCCAAAAAATAATTTTATTTTTATGCCTAAAATAATTTGTTTGTATCCCTTGAGTGTCTCAAAGCATCTTGAAGAATATGTGTACCATCATCTGAGAAACATCAGTCTATGCAACATGTAGCTTGTTTAATCTGAACAAAAAGTCCAAATATCCTGTTTTCACAAATACTGGTATTATAAATAAAATACTGATGTTGTCGACTTGTTTGAGTGAACTTTCATCTTTTAATTTGTGTTGCTGGAGCGTTGCATCATGATACATTAGTGGTTTAAAGTCTATTGTATGCATACTGCAGTATAAATTCTGCATATAACTGTGTTCAAGTTGATCAAGTTTACATTTTGTTCTGAAGTACTAAATGTTGTGTTTCAGCTGAAGCTTATTTCAGCCAGCAACTCCCTGCACTGACGTTTTACTGCCTGATAACTTCATAGTAACAAAATTGCATTGTGTGTATTTGTTTTCTTATGTTTTTTTTTTTGTTTTTTGTTTTTTTTCATTTTGGAGGGAATTTTATGACAATCTAAACTCACATTTATGGTTTGCCTTTGTCTTCAGCCTGTATACTAGGCTCAGCTAACTAGTTGATAATATTTTGCATACCAGAGAAAGAAAGTCAACCCTCTCCTTTAAAAACCTTTTGATTGAAATGTTCTCATGGACACTATAACCTACAGTGAAATGTTGCGACTACATGACAAATATGTTGGCTTCTTTTTTTTTTAATTCCAAATTGGTGTTTTGTGTGAAGATGTAGTTCTGTTGTAGTCTGCTTTTCTGACCAAAAGCTGTCGAGGAGCTGTGCATTTTTGCTTTAAAGATAGAAAAAGTTACCAATGACAGAAATGCAACTTAAGACTGATTGTTTTCACAAGGTCTTGAAATATTTGGTAAAAAGAAAAGTTAATAGCAGCCTACTGTATTAAATTCCTGAGCCATCTCTCATATCATGTATATTTTTCTTAAGAGCCCAACTGTCTTGAAATCATGTAAAATGGTCTTTACCAACAGTTATTCAATTTTTTGTGAGTTCATTGGCAGCTTTTTCTCTCATTTTCAGCCTGCCTGTCCCAACCTATTTTCAGAGGAAAGTGTAAAGTAGTGTCTACATGTAAAGGAGTCAGAAGTTTAAGGAAGAACTAGATATGCTAAATCTCAGGAGAACTGGTCTGAAAATCAGTGGCCACAGGTATTGTGGAGTAATGAATCCTTCCCAGGCCCCAGACCGCAACATTACAGATGCAGTGTGGGATGAATCTAACAGAGAACGGAACAAAAAGCAGCCATCATCCATAGAAGATTAACTAGTTGACGATTGTAATCATTCACAAGTTGTTCTGACATTGGACCATCTCCCTCAGGTCCTCTCCATCTGTCCTAAAGACATGCGTGCAGACATCTGCGTTCACCTCAACAGACAGGTGTTCAATGACCACCCGGCGTTTCGTCTGGCGAGTGATGGCTGTTTACGCTCCCTTGCCGTGGAGTTTCAGACCATCCACTGTGCACCTGGAGACCTCATCTTCCATATCGGAGAAAGCGTTGATACCCTCTGTTTTGTTGTCTCGGGTTCACTTGAAGTCATCCAGGACGACGAGGTCATTGCAATATTAGGTAATAATGGTTAATTATCTTTGTGAAATAGATCAGGCCTTGTCCGCAGACATAAAGCTAGAACAGATGTAGTTGTACTGGATTTAAAATCCAGTGGTTTCTTCTAATTTCCACAGATAATTTCCACTTGTAATCCTCCTATAATTTATATTTTACTGGAACATGTTCGTGTTGTGGAATCAAGCATTTTTCTTCCCATTATTAACAAGCTGAGGATGTTTGTTCCCGTTCAGGTAAAAGTGATGTGTTTGGAGACGTGTTCTGGAAAGAAACCACGCCTGCTCGAGCCTGCGCAAATGTGCGAGCGCTGACTTACTGCGACCTGCACGTCATCAGGAGAGAAGCTCTGATGAGGGTGCTGGACTTTTACACATCCTTCGCCAACTCATTCTCCCGAAACCTCATCCTCACCTGCAATCTGCGGAAAAGGGTAAAAATGACTGAAACCTGTGTAGCTGCTGTTTTATCTTCACAAACAAGCATCAGCGTATGTGAAACAATATGTGAAACATCAATTTTTAAGTGTTTGAGCTATTTTACGACTTTTATTAGAGCTGGACTTAAAAACACAACACCTGGAGTAGATTTAGTAAAGCGCTGAAAAGAGTTTGTAGAAATATAAATGACTACTTTCCACAGTACTGAAGCTGCATCATAAAGGAAATTAATGTTTATTCAACCCAACTTTATATATAAAGCACTTTAAAACAACCAGAATGGACCAAATTTCTGAATGAAAAACAAAACTCATGATAATCTTAAAAGAGAATTAGTTTGTGCATCTGTATGAAACTCAGGAAATGTATCTCCTTCCAGACGTCTCTTGTTTTCTACGACTGGGTTCTATATTTTATTTTACTTGATAACCCATTCAAAGTCAGTACAGCTTCTTAGTTGTGTGCTTTCTTTAACGCTTGCTAATAAAAACCTCTGAATCTTTGGAAACATATGAAATGTCAGCTTTACAAACACCTTCATACAGACTATGACTGATTCATAATTATTTACATTTCTTTAAGTAACTGTATTCTTCCATTTTACTCTATCTTGTGCAACACAACTGTCGGAGTGGACGTCTTATTGCTTGCTGAAATCAATCTCAGTGAAGCAGATCCTAATCTAAAGAACTTGCTGCTGTGGGTTATAAAATGTAAAACAAATCAAATATATTAAGGTGAACATAACATTTTTTATTTTTCATTTGAGCAACTTTTGCAAGTGTTCAGTCCTGCACAAACTTACTTAAGCATAAAACAAAAAGAAGCAATGACTCGCAAACCTTTTAAACTCTTTATTCAGATGTAAAGATTGCCTGAGTGGGACTGTTGGACACCTGTAAGCCTAAATCAAGCAAGAGAGGGGAAAAAAATAATTAATTCAGAAAATTCCTTAATAGCTAAGAGTTATGTTAAATTAAATTTGGAATCACAGGTTTTTTTTGTTTAGTTCCTGGCAACAAATTAAAATTCAGCTCTTATACATTTTCAAAAACAATAAAAATTGCTCACTTTTAATGATATTTGATTTGTCTGTAAATTGCTTTTGATTGTTAGAAGAAGCATGTCAAATCAAAAATTAAATTTAACCGTTTCTTTTCAACTCTCCACATTTTTGTCCTTTTGCTCAGTGCTGCTTTATGTCAGTGATGTTTTAACATACATAGCAGCTTTAGCATTTAAGCTATATTTGTACTGTAAGTGTGACTCAGTTGCTCTAATCTAAATGACTACTTATAAGTTATATATCTGATCACCGTTCTCATACAGAGACTGTCTTGCAGATAATCTTCAGAAAGATTGCCGATGTGAAGAAAGAAGAGGAGCATCAGAAGAGCCAGGTGGTACTCTCCATCCCTGATGATCACCCTGTACGCAAGTTGTTCCAGAGGTTCAGACAGCAGAGAGATGCTCAAAGCCCTGGAGAATCGCCCTCCCACTCCGATCATAACTGTGTTCAGGTGGAGCCGCAGCATCGTCACCACACCGACACGAACTCTCAGACTCAGCATCAGATCGTGTCCTCGCAGCAGGAGCCCAACTTTACTGTTCACAGCAGCACACCCTGCTCAGGAGGGGAGAGTGAAATGTGCAATGTGGCTGTACATCGGAAACTGTCTGTCCATGCTGAAAAATCAGAGCAAAGTTGCACAGAAGGGGCTCTTGGGTCTAAAGCAAGGCCTTGTGATGAGAGTCAGTTTCGTGAGAGGGCTCCTAGCAGTGTTGCAGGTGCAGAGGGCGGTGCAAGTGGTGTCCGCACCAGCAGCAGAGGTGCTCGAGGGTGGGCAAAGTTTAAGAGTGCCACGTGTGCTGAACCAACACGTCCTACTGTGGAACCAGACAAGCAGAAAGCAGAGTGGCCAAAAACATTGCAACACTCAGAACAAACTTCTGTTGCCATCAATAACCAGGAAACGGAGGAGGGCAGACAGATGGGGAACCCTGAGGGTGACGTCACTGTAGGAGAGGCAGAAACAAGCATCCTGCATAAGACTGACTCATGCGACAGTGGCATCACAAAGAGTGACCTGCGTATCGATAGAGCTGGAGAGTCAAGAAGCTCCTTTGAGCGAAGCCCAATGGAAAGGAGCCCGATGGAGAGAAGTCCATTTGAGCACAGTCTGGGAGTTTATTCTGAGGTTTCCCTCAGACAGTCTTTCATACAGCCGTCCTCTGAACAAGCTCTGATTCAAGCCACGCTGCATGAAGCCAAGCTTGAGCTGAAAGCAGACATTAAGAAACTAAGCAGCCGACTGTGTGTCTTGGAGTCACAGATGAGCGAGATCCTCCGGTTGCTGTCGATGAAGAGGAGGTTCTCACTACCTCCAGCTTCGTCAAAAGCAAGAATAAAAAGTCAAGACTCAGTCGCCATCTCAATGCCTGTTGCACCTGAAACTGAAGATGAGCGTTTTTGAATATTCCTCATCACTAGGATCTCTTAGTAAAACAGATTTAGATAAGCACCCTGCATGTCCCGCTGGAGTGGAAGAAGCTTATTTTATTACAAATGTCACTGCATGAAGAAATCCTTTTGCTGTAACCTTAACCTTTACGAAATCCCAGGAATTTTTCTAATAATCTTATGAAGCACTTTTGAAGCTGATTTAGATTCAAGAGCTTTTAGAAGGTTCAGGAGCAAATAAGGAACAAGCAAATAAATGAAACAGTTAATTCAAGAAAATGAGTACATTTCAGATGTTCGTCAAGAGGAATGGGTCCTAAACTTTCATGTATGAAATTCTGATGAAGGTGCTTGTTGAAACATGCCAGCCTGAGGAAGCAAACTTTAAATTAATACCATTATTTCCTTTATCATCCATGTAAGCTAATTGCACACTTCATCTTGTTTGCTTTTGTTGCTAAGGGGAGCAACTACCTTTACAGTCAGGTAATATGTGCCTTACTTTGATGAGGGACAATCAACTCTTTCAGGTTCTAAGATGTTTAGTAATATATACATATAAATCTTTTGGCTTACCCTTAAGTTTTTCAAAGCACTGCTAGAACCAGAAGATATTAAAAATATCTATGAACTATACATTCATTAAATGAACTCTATAGAAATGAGATTCACTGTGCATGTAAATTTACAGCAATTGCAATCTAATATTAGTTCTATTAGCAGGTAATGACAGCAAATGCTCAGGTGTATTTGTTAAAAAACTTCTGTGTAGCTTTAAATGACCTTTACTTTTAGGTTGTCAGCATGTGACCCATTTTCTGTTAAGTTTAGCCACCTTGCATGTATCTGAGGGAGCCTAAAACCTGTGGTATAAATAATGAAAACCAATGTTTCTGTTGTTATTTTGTTACACCGTAATACATCTTCACTGTATGTAAATTGGAAGACTTGGAAAACTTAAGTACAATAGATTTCATGAGTTGTGTAAATGCTTTACTCATGTTTGATTTATGCCAACCAGATAAGTTGTTCCAATCCCTTTAAAAAAAAAAAAAGTTAAAAAAAAAAGTTAAAAAAATAAATGAATGAAAATTTAAACTACTCCTTTTAAACAAAGGAAAGTAAATATGACTCTGAATTCTACTGTTGTTTTTATCATTAAACCTTTAAGTGATCACCGTTCAGGACCATTCAGGATTGTTTTCTGACTACATTCCTTTGTGGAAGACAATGGTTCAACTCGATACATTTTGACAATGCGCTGGACATTTCTAAACCCAGTTATAGAAATTTCTGCAATCTCCTGAGACGTTTTCTCTGCTCGATGCACGCTAATGATTTGACCACAGAATGTGTCTTTCCACAGGGTTTTTTTTTTCTTTCGAAGAAACAAGAAGCCAATCATTGCATCAGTCAGGGTAAAATAACTTGCTTACTGATTGATGCCAGCTGAAAGAAAAAAAAAAAAAGCCACAGATATATTTTTTCAGATGAATCTCCACTTAATTGAAAGTCTGATTCAGCCTTCCAGAGGAGTGGGTGTCTCCAATGCTCCAGTTCTGTTATCTGCTTCTTGTAAACCAGGGATCCCCAACCCTGGTCCTCAAGGACCGATGTCCTGCAGGTTTTCCAAGTGTCCCTACTGGAACACACCTGACTCAGACAAGCTCTGCACATGTCTGCTAAATACACATTGATTTGAATCAGGTGTGGTACAGCAATGACACTTGGGAAACCTGCAGGACACTGATCGTTGAGGACCTGGATTGGGGTACCCTGTTGTAAACTCCACAGAGAGACTGCCTTAACTGCATGTGCATATGGTAGCTCTCATCAGGTCCTGTTCTGGGTACTTGCATACAAACTCAAGTAACACAGCAATCACCTTGTGCCAGATCTTCTGCAAAATACCAAATCTGTAAGAGGTAGGTCATCATAACCAGTATCAGCTGCCAGAACTTGTCCAGGAACGTCTGTAGAGGTGATGACAATATATGGCTCACACAGAGAAAACACTTGAAGAATTAGGAAGTTTGGCAATTCTGTGTAAAGTGAGGTATTTATAATTTTTTTTTAAAGATTCTTTGTTTTGCTTAGTTTTAATTCCTAATAGAAGACAGCGGAAATTCATAGAGAAAGACCCTTGCCAACTAATATAAAGGTCGCTGCAGACTGACATGCTTTGATTCAGCTCCTTTTAATGTTGAAGCCACTTTTCTCGTCATCTTTTTGTCAAATAGGGCTTTGCAACGGACGTGATGACGTAATGCGCTCTGGGACGTAAATCGTGGACCGGCGCCATTTTCGGAGGCCACTCCTAAGGTGATCATTGATACAGGTTATTAGAGCAGTGATTTTTATGCTGAACTGCCGTCAACCAAAAGCTAAAGCGCGTTTCTTTTATTCACCTATCGAAAGCCAGCTGGTCTGAACCAGCCGATTAACGTGTTGCTACGGTGACGCCCACAACCGAGTGATATGAACTTGTGATAATTAGGCGAACTACGTGTGCATGCAGACTAAAATAATGCACGCCTATTATATACATGTGTATATATATATATATATATATATATATATATATATATATATATATATATATATACATATACATACACACACACATGTATATATATATATATATATATATACACATACACACATACACATATATATATACATATATACACACATATATATACACATACACATATATATATACATATATACACACATATATATATACATATATACACACATGTATATATATATACACACATATATATATATATATATATATATACACACACACACGTGTGTATATACACACACACACACGTGTGTATATATATATATATACACACACACACACGTGTGTATATATATATATATACACATATATATGTGTATATATATATATATATATATATATATATATGTGTATATATATATATATATATATATATATATATATGTGTATATATATATATATATATATATATGTGTATATATATATATATATATATATATATGTGTATATATATATATATATATATATATATATATATATATATATATATATATAT